>NC_065448.1:199766593-199769093 GCF_917563875.1 Diabrotica virgifera virgifera | reverse complement strand
TTTTAAGATATTCGTGCCATAAGAATGATAACCATAAGTTATCCGCCATTTTGGATCTGCCAGTTTATAATTTAAATTATCAAAATTTGATTCAGGTTCAGCAACCTTTCAAAAATATCCACATATATGTAAACAAACACGTTATATAAAAAAAATTCGGATTTTACAACTACTTTTTAAGGATTTTTAGGAAAAAATCCGCCATTTTGAATCCGCCATTTTGAATTTGCAAATTGTAATGTCAGATTCGGGTTCAGCATAATCAAAACTAAAATAAAAACATTTTTTATCAAAATAAAATGTTGAATTCACCCATATTCTTAACATTATTTTTACAAAAACAATTGTTATTGTTTAAACAATTAATAAACAATTAGCGGCGAAATTTGTGAGTAGAACTTTTTACTTTAACATATTTATAAACTAACAAAAAAAGTTTTAGAAAAATATAACCTTGTTTGATTTTTTCCGAAACATTGTATCTTTTCGTTCTAATTGCACTCCCCTATTAGACTAGTTTTGATATAGCCTTTAATCCAAAATGTACTATTATCTTTTTGTAATGGGGGTTTCCCGTCTAATAAATAAATAAATAAATAGAAGCGTTCTGGGGGTATTTAAAAAAACTAATTACAAGACGCCATCTTTAAAGAGCTCTAGCTCCCATAGGAAGCATTTTCGGACTAGGTAAGTGGGTTAAATTGTCTTAAAATTATCTGAGGAATCTCCGGTCTTCGTTTGCCAGGAGAGTTTCTGTACACCCTGTATAATATAATACCTTGTGCATAGCTGAAAAATTAATGCAGTTTATTATATTATGTTTGCAATTTGGAATAGGTATAGCCTAATAAAATAAAAAAAAAAAATCAAAATGTAATTCCGTACAGGTTGGAATAAATTTTATATCAAAGTTTAGGTGAATACAAAAGATATTTTCAAAAAAATATCCAAATCATATGGGGGATGATTGTTTAACTAATTAACACACACACACACACACACACACACACCACAGACACACACACACACACACACACACACACACACACACACACACACACACACACACACACACACACACACACACACACACACACACACACACACACACACACACACACACACACACACACACACACACACACACACACACACACACACACACACACCACACACACACACACACACACACACACACACACACACACACACACACACACACACACACACACACACACACCACACACACACACACACACACACACACACACACACACACACACACACACACACACACACACACACACACACACACACACACACACACACACACACACACACACACACACACAACACACACACACACACACACACACCACACACACACACACACACACACACACACACACACACACACACACACACACACACACACACACACACACACACACACACACACACACACACACACACACACACACACACACACACACACACACACACACACACACACACACACACACACACACACACACACACACACACACACACACACACACACACACACACACACCACACACACACACACACACACACACACACACACACACACACACACACACACACACACACACACACACACACCACACACACACACACACACACACACACACACACACACACACACACACACACACACACACACACACACACACACACACACACACACACACACACACACACACACACACACACACACACACACACACACACACACACACACACACACACACACACCACACACACACACACACACACACACACACACACACACACACACACACACACACACACACACACACACACACACACACACACACACACACACACACACACACACACACACACACACACACACCACACACACACACACACACACACACACACACACACACACACACACACACACACACACACACACACACACACACACACACACACACACACACACACACACACACACACACACACACACACACACACACACACACACACACACACACACACACACACACACACACACACACACACACACACACACACACACACACACACACACACACACACACACACACACACACACACACACACACACACACACACACACACACACACACACACACACACACACACACACACACACACACACACACACACACACACACACACACACACACACACACACACACACACACACACACACACACACACACACACACACACACACACACACACACACACACACACACCTAATGGATTTATTATTTAAGTAACTTTTTGTTAATTTTGTATGTGTATATAAATGTACAGGGTGTCCAGAAAAGATTGGTCATAAATTATACCACAGATTCTGGGGTCAAAAATAGATTGATTGAACCTCACTTACCTATATACAATAGTGCACACAAAAAAAGTTACAACCCTTTGAAGTTACAAAATG